>NC_081771.1:32604680-32609680 GCF_963082965.1 Carassius carassius
TCCCCCCATATGAGTCGCCTTATTATAATGAAGACATCTTCTCAACCCTACAATCAGAGATCAATTACTTCCAGTCTAGAGGTTCAGTTCTATTAATGGGGGATCTGAACGCCAGAACGGGGAAGGAACAGGACTACATCAGCTCTGATGGGGACAAATATATTAACAGTTCACTTCATCATCAGCAAAAAGGTTTTACCAAAACACGCCAGAATTATGACAACACGATTAACAGACATGGAAAACAAGTCCTGCAGCTCTGCAAAAGCCTGGGCCTGTACATAGTGAATGGCAGAATGACGGGTGACTCTCTGGGCCGATGTACATACAGCTCACATCTGGGCAGCAGCACAGTAGATTACGCCATCACAGATCTAGACCAGAGTCAGATCAACTATTTCACAGTGATGCCACAGCTGCCATTATCAGACCACAGTCACATAGTCCTCAGTCTCAACAGGTCAGGGAATCATCTGCCATCTTCTGAACAGAAAGTTCAATTATATCCGCTCCCCCCCAAATTTATATGGAGTAAAGACAGTCCTGCCCAGTATGAAGCTGCGCTCCACAGCACCCACGCTGAGAACATGATAGACTCATTTCTCCTGACTACATTTAGTGTAGAGAAGAGAAGTATCAATTTAGCAACTAAACAGTTAACTCAAATCTTTTCTACAGTGGTCAGAAAAGCCCTCAGAAAAAGAACAAATTACCGATGTAAAAAAGAAATCGCTAAAGATGCTTGGTTTGATAAAGATTGTCAAAAACTAAGAAAAGAATTAAGATCATTATCAAATAAAAAACACAGAGACCCTGCAAACCAACAAATACGAGCCACATATCAAGAAATGCTCAAACTATACAAGTCACTATTAATACAGAAGAAAACTGACCACATAAAAATTAAAATAAACAAAATTGAAGAAGCAATCGATCAAAATTCTTTTTGGGATTTATGGAATAATTTAGATAAATCCAAAGAGGCCAAACACCTTCCCATCTATGACCCAAACATCTGGACTGAACATTTCAGAAAACTCTATTCTCTAAACGAACCAACCCTCGCCCAAAAACATCTGACCTCCCAACTAAATAACCTGGAATACACGAGAAAAGAGCAGCTCAATCATTTAGACAAGCCCATAGAATTAACTGAACTGACAGAGAAGATGAAATCCCTCAAAAATAAGAAATCAAGTGGCTTAGATGGAATTTCTAATGAAATGCTGAAACACAGCAGCCCCAAACTGAGACTTGCTATCCTAACATTATTCAATCTCTTATTAAAATCTGGACACTTTCCTGAGATCTGGAAAGAGAACGTGATAACCCCGATTTTTAAACAAGGTGAAAAGTATGACCCAAATAATTATAGAGGCATCACAGTGAGCAGTAACCTCGGAAAACTATTCTGCTCCATCATCAATGAGAGATTAATTCAGTTCATCCAAGAACACAAGATTTTAAACAATTGTCAAATTGGATTTATGCCAAAACAGAGAACTTCAAATCACATTTACACACTCCACACACTCATAGAAAAATATGTTCATCAAACAAAACAAGGAAAAATATTTGGCTGCTTCATTGATTTTAAAAAAGCCTTTGATTCGGTATGGCACAATGGACTTTTTCTAAAACTGATTCAGAGCGGAATAGGAGGAAAGACATATGACATCATAAAGGACATATACAACGGGAACAAATGCTGTGTCAAGATCAATGACAGACGTACTGATTATTTCAGTCAGAACAAAGGAGTGCGTCAAGGCTGTAGCCTCAGCCCGACTCTGTTTAATATCTATATTAATGAACTGGCATCAGCACTTGAGAAGTCCCCTTGTCCTGGTCTGACCCTCGAGGGCAGAGAAATCAAATGTCTCCTGTACGCTGACGATCTTCTGCTCTTGTCACCTCATGAAGAGGGGCTACACCAAAGCCTCTCGCTTTTAGAAGATTACAGTAGAGACTGGGCCTTACCAATAAACATGGAGAAATCCAAAATTATCATCTTTCAGAAAAAACCTCGGCTTACTGACAAAAAATATAGTTTCACAATCGGGGGAACACTTCTTAATCATGTGACGTGTTATAATTATTTGGGTCTCACTATCTCAGCTTCTGGTCAGTTTGACCTGGCAATAAAACATCTGACTGATAAGGCACGCAGGGCTTATTACACTATTAGAAAATCTTTGTTCAAATTCAACCCACCTATTAAATTATGGCTAAAAATCTTCGACAGCATCATCAAACCCATTCTTCTATACGGTTGTGAGATCTGGGGCCCCAAATTTAAATTAAACTACACATCGTGGGATAAAAGACCCACTGAAATGTTCCACCTGGAGTTCTGCAAGAACATCCTGGGACTTCACAGAAACGCCCCTAGTCTCGGCTGCAGGGCAGAACTGGGCAGATTCCCTCTTCTAGCAGAGATCCAGAAGAGAACAGCCAAGTTCTGGTTCCATCTATCAGACACACGGACAGATGATTACCATCACTGCGCTCTTATGTACAGGACAGGACACCCAGAGAGTGACCCCACGCACTATTTAGTGGAAAAACACCAACTCAGCTCAACCATTCAATTAAGACACGCAAAAGTTAAAGAAATTGTAAAACTAACCCAGGAAGAATACATCTATGATTGGCAGGTCAAAGTAGAACAAATTAACAAATTAAAATACTTCTATAGATTAAAGACTGGCTATCAATTGGCACCTTACTTGATCAAAATTAAAGACTATAGTAAGAGAAAGCTCCTGACGAAGTATCGTCTGAGTGATCACCGTCTGTGTGTGGAGACGGGCCGACACAAACACAGCTGGAGAGAGAGAGAGCTCCGACTGTGTCCTCACTGCACAGAGAGACTCGTAGAGGACGAGCTGCACTTCCTCACACACTGCAGCAAATATGAACACATTAGAGACAACTACTTTACCCAAATAGCTCAAATTGTGCCAGAATTCAGGCAAGCAAGCGACATTGACAAACTCAGTTATATTTTGGGAGAGAAAGAGAAGTGTGTCCAGCTCGCAGCGCAGTATGTGTCCTCCTGTCACATCATGAGGGACAAAAACTAAACTCCTGTACTTAAGCAATGCTCTCTGTAAATATTTACCCTGTATTCACTTTTTTTGTTTATTTATTTTGTGTGTTATGTGATTATATATGTACAATATGGACATGAATAGTTTTTTTTTTTTTTTTTTTTTTACTATTATTATTTATTTATTTATTTTATTATTATTATTATTTTTTTTTTTATCTACATATCTATATATCTGTATAACTTGTTTACTGTTTATTGCTTTGGCAACATTGTGCTGTTTCACAGTCATGCCAATAAAGCTCATTTGAATTGAATTGAATTGAATTGAGAGAGAGAGAGAGAGAGAGAGAGAGACAGAGAGAGAGAGAGAGAGAGAGAGAGAGAGAGAGAGGGAGAGAGAGAGGGAGAGAGAGGGAGAGGGAGAGAGAGAGAGAGAAAGAGAGAGAGAGAGAGAGAGAGAGAGAGAGAGGGAGGGAGGGAGGGAGAGAGAAAGAGAGGTTAATTACTATAATGAGTAGAGAAAAAATATTTATGATGATGATGATGATATTTATACTAATAAATAATAATAATGTAACTGAAACTAAATATTTTCCAAACCATATAAATTGGAGCTTTATATAAGAAACTAAATAAAGTGGAGGGGACCTCACTACTAAAATAAATGAATAATAATAAAAAATATTAATAATAAATTAATGAATGAAATGATTAACTAATTAATTATTAATAATCAAATTACATTTTAGACTAAAATAAATATGTGAAAAATAAATAAAAAAAATAAACGTAAAAAAAATATATTGAAAATCAATATGCTCGAAAAATACATCAATAAATAAAGAACTATATAAATAAATACCCCAAAAAATGAGTAGAAAAAAATACAATAATGTAACTTAATATAAACTAAATATTTGTAGAAATTGTACACATTTTATTACTGAAATTTTTTTTAACAGCTCTTTTTACAAGAAACTATATAGATGACACACAGGGGCCCTTTGCATCTAAAAGGCATTTTGTACCTGTGTGCAATGGCAGGCTTGTGTCCATCCTTCAGGTTGGGAATGTCCTCGTGTAAATAAGCCAATCCACGCACAAACGTCTGCGCTATCAGACACAACTCATTCCACGACACAACATTCGCCTTCAGGAAGTCTGTCAGCGAGCCCTGAATACAAAAACACATGCAGATGATATCAAACATGTGACACTAATGTACCATTATACTGTTTCAAACATTTACTGATGCATATTACATATTTTCTAAATATTCAGGATTTTACATTGACTGTAATGTAGAATTCTGAATACTGTACCTGTGTGTGTGTGTGTACGAGTAAGTAAGTGTGTGTGTGTGTGTTTATACCTTCTCATGGTAAGCTGTGATGAGCCAGAGCTCGATATCGATTCCATTTCCTCGTTTTTCTGCTCCGATGAAGTGAAGGATATTTTCATGTTTCATTCCGCTCAAGCTATAAATCTCATATTCACTCTGCCATGACTGTTTATTCTGAGAGAGATCACAGACAAACACACGCAAAATCAACAACATTCAAAGTCTGTGTAAGACAGTCCATTTACAAACAATTGTGATGCACATTAATTGATTTCTTTTAAGTTTTTTTAAACCAAATGTCATGTTTAAAAAAAATGAAGTAAGTGTCAAAATACTATATATATATATATATATATATATATATATACACACACACACACACACACTGATCCTATTCTATCTCATCTTTTTCACGCTATGTCTCCTGCAGTTGTACCTGCACTCACTCACATCATTAACACATCCCTCCACACTGGTGTTTTTCCTTCATCATTTAGACAGGCTCATATTACTCCACTACTTAATAAACCCACGCTCAACCCATCTCTTTTAGAGAACTACAGACCAGTTTCCCTTCTTCCTTTCATTGCAAAAACACTTGAA
>NC_081771.1:32614680-32629680 GCF_963082965.1 Carassius carassius
ACATTATACAGAGTTGTGTCCTGATATGACACACACACACACACACACACACACAGGCTCAGTGCAGCCAAACATTAAACACAACCCTCAATGAGATAACACACACCGTCACTCAGAACACACACTGAGAGGAAAAACACTAGCATCAAACACCAATACAGAAAATACTCACTTTTCATCTTTATAGTTTAAACTATTTCTTCATACAAAGTCATATTTTCTTCAAAGAGAAGAGGGACATTCTTTCACATGATTTATTTACATTTTTATAACATAACAATTCAAGGTAAATGTAAATTAGCAGTTTGCTTCAATAGTCTGTAGTAATTTACGGAATTACAGTAAAGAGAAAAAAAAGAGTACAAACTGTAATTCGAACAAATAATTTTCAGGGCTAATCCTGAAATTGCAGTCAGCAGTGTTTGAAATCTCTTCTGTTTTGAATGTGTGGTACACAGTTTTGACAGCAGTGTGTTAGCATTTGAACAAAGTGCTGTAAATCCACAGTGTTGTGCAGGTTGTGGTTAAAGTCGTGGGATAAGTGTGTAGAGTTTGGAAAACTGTGTTCAATCAATGAAAAACCAACTAGAGTTTGGTCACATGAACTGCTGCTGTGCAGACTGTAGTTAGAGTTTTGCACATGTGACTCCAGTTGTGCTCACTGTCATTTAGCAATCGAACAAAACTGTAAGATGACAGATGACGAGGAACAGACAGAGCAGTCATACTCTGACTGAAGAGACGGACAGATATCAACAGCACTGTCTGCCCAAAGAGAGCCGTATCTGCCCTTACTGTAATCACAGAGACACACTTCCTCACCAGCTGAGAACAACTAGGAAGAAATCAGGAAAAAAAAATAACCTCTGTAAAGCCATCAATACATTTTGGCGATTCATTTAAACGAACCTGAGTTGGGTTGATGTTTATCTAAAGGTGGACCTAACTTGAAATTTATTAGGTGTAATAAATCAATTAATTTAAACTTAAATTTATTAGGTGAATAACAAGATTGTATCTTACTAGCAGCAAGATACATTGATGCCTGACACAAAAAGCGGGGTGTGAAGTGTGTGTTGCTCACTCTGAATCGGACTGTAGTGAAACTTCTTGTTGCACATGTTTCCCTCGCAGCAGCAGAAGAAGACGTCTGGATTCTGCTTGCGCTCCACACACTCGCTGCTGCACACACACACACACACACACACACACACAGATAACGTGTGTCATCATCTGTTCACATCACAGTAGATTGATCCACACACACATCTAGCGCTCGTACCTGTCGTAGCAGTTGACGTCGTCCAGCCAGCAGCCCTGCTTCACCATCTCGACGGCTCCTGAGCGGTTCTTCCAGGTGGAGAAACAGTGCTGTCTCTTGTCTTTCTCTCCGTGACATGATTCCACTCCGCTCTGGTTCGTGCCGTCCTTCTCCCAGCTAGCATTATAAAACACACACTCCTGCGTCTCCGAGCGCCCGAGAATCGCACCTGAAACACACAGACAGAGACTTCAGTCTGTTTAATCAACAAAACAGAGGCTCATTGCATATCAAACCTTAAAAGTACAGTATTACCTTTCATAGTCGCACATAAAATAGATTATTGGAGTACATTTTCAAGAAAATACTATTTCAGAGTTTCACATTTAATTCAGTGTCACTTGTAATATCTGTGTAATTATTCGTAACATTTACTAGTGATTTCTGAGGGAAAATTGCTTTTTTTTTTTTTTACAGTGTATGAACTCATGCATTAAACCACGAGTAACATTATTAGTGAACCTTTAGGTATAAACACACACACACATTAAAAATGGAAGATTATGATTCATTTAAGCATATTTAGAGCTTGTAGAGTAAAAAAATGTCAAATACTATCTATTGAATCATGATTTTTCACTGTAGAGCTGAACATTGTTTGATTTCAGTTGTTGGATGTTTCTTAACAACTAACACACAAGACACAGACAGTGGGTCAAATTAAAATAAGCTTTAAAAATAATCAAATTAGTTTTCTTATAGTGTTTGTTACAGTGCATTCTGGGATTGAATGCGATGCTGCCTAAATCGAGGTATCTTAAAAGGCAGCATAATCATGCATGTCTTATATTTTGAAGATCTTCTGCAATGACATTATAACTTTGTGAGGAACAGACTGAATTTTATGATGTTACTCACTGATAAGAAATTCTAAAATGTAGGTAAATTATTGCTTTAGGAGCAGTTATAACAGTAACATTTTGAAACATAATTACATTTTCAAACAGCTGTTTTCTGTGTGAATCTGTGTTAAAGTGTAATTTATTTCTGTGATGCTCCGCTGTATTTTCAGCATCATTCCTCCAGTCTTCTTTCTGATTATTATCAGTGTTGAACACAGTTGTTAACCGTGGTGCATTTTATTTTTCAGGATTCACAGATGAACATAAAGTTCAAAAGAATAGCATTTATTTGAAATAGAAATCTTTTAGCATTTATACATTTCTAATCAATTTAATGCATCCTTGATGAACAAAAGTGTAAAGTTGTTTATTAATATTACTTACTCCAAACTTTTGAGTGTGGTGTGTGTGTGTGTGTGTGTGTGTGTGAGGGAAGGGCTTGTATTTCATCCACAGCAGCTCACTGAAGGGAAGGAATGCTAGAAAGCCGAGACGTGGAGCAATCAGACATTTCTGCTGACTTTGACCTCTCAATAATTCAACACACTGAACAGATTTCTATTCACTTCAGCCCACTGAACATTCACCGAATTCCACGCAAGCGTCGCTGAGACACAAACATGACAAGCCTTGATCAGGCTGCAGGGCAGAGGCGCTTGATTATCAAATAATTATGAGCTTTCAGAGTAATAGTCGACTTAGTTTCATAAATCACAGGATTAAAAGGCCGACAGTCACTGATCTCTCTCTCGATGTTATCAAGCTTCTTCAGTTTTAGGCCGGTGGGAGATATTTCTGCACTGCATCATTTCTTTCCTAAATGTCCCTTTCATTCTTCAGGCGTCTCGTGGGAGTTTCTGAATGGTGTGTTTGTCCCCGAGGAACTTTCTGATGCCTCAACATGAGTCTGCCTTCTCATTAAGAGTCGTATATCTTCTCTTAATCACCTCAATTAAGAGCGAATCATCAGTCTGACATATTCCACTGAAGTCAGTGCAAAGCTTTCATCAATACCTTTAATCTTTTCTTTTGAACATTCAATCATCTGCATTACCACACAAGAACAGTGCCTTATAGCTGTCTCTGCATATTAAACTGGAGTATTAAAAAAATAATAATCACACACACACACACACACACACTATTACCAGCAGAGGGCAATGATGCCCAACACCAACACAGCAGTAATTACACACTGTGTATTCTACAATAAATCAATAAAGTGCAAAGATTATTACACGGAGACAGACCTGCTGCTATAAACTATTCAGAAACTCCTGCCTTAATTAGATCAACTTTAGATGAATATGAATTTGAATTAAAGTCAAAAATAGACAATGCTTTAAAGACACAAACAATCTTTCTGAAAGTTCACTTAAAAACCCTTTTTTATTTTATATTCTCTTTCTCTCTGCAGATTCAGATCAGTTTCATCAGATCAAAACTTCACGAACCTCTAAACTCACAGAAGCCTCAGAATCCAGTCTGTGCTGTAAACTGATCTATAGTTACTCACTCAATCATTCATTAATGATCCTAAATCAAGACCCATTTAATACGATCAGTTTTTCTTGAAATACAGTTCCTGTTTGATCACTTTCTGTATCTAATAAAAATCTGAACTTCCAGTAACATGCAGGTCATTTCCAGCACAGAATCACAGAGCACTTCCTCATAATATATATATATATATATTTTTTTTTAATAAAGGGAAGTCAATATACGTGTGTGTTGTTGGCAGCACACACACACACACACACACACACACACACACACACTCGTGCCATATACTCTGGCAAGACCTTTTTTACCACCTTATCTGCTTAAATTTACCCACAATGCAGTTCTTCATCCATAAGCTGCCAACAGCAATCAATCAAACACCGTCAGCAGTAGAAACACACAACAGGTGGAAACACACCTGGACCTGATGACATGTATGCCATACATTTTAATAAAAAAAAAAAATAAATTGTGAATATTTTATAATATATAAAAATATATAAAAATTAAAATAATACATAAAAAACAAATGTGAAATAAAAATATAATTATATATAATTCATTTTAGATTTTTTTCCTATAATTTAAGTTTATATATGATATGAAATATAATTTTTGCAACAAAAAAAAAAAATTCTTTATAACTTTTTTTTTATAAAAAATATGTTTACAAGTTAACAAACTAAAATTAAAATATAAAAACAAATAAATCTTTAAAAGATACACAAAATATGTAAAGAAACAAATTATTACATAAATAAATAAAAATTATTATATATATATATATATATATATATATATATATATATATATATATATATATATATATATATATATTTTGGCTTGCATTCTAAAAGTGGATATTATTAGTATTAGTGCATACATTTGTACTGTGAATGTCATTTAATGTGGCTCCTTTAGCTTGCACTCTCAGACAAAAAGGTATAAAAAGCTGTCACTGGGGCGGTACCTTTTCAAAAGGTACATTTTTGCACCTTTTAGGTAATAATTTGTACACTTTAGGTACGTATATGTATCTTTTAAGGTATCAATATGGACTCTTTAGGTACAAAAGTGTACCTTTTGAAAAGGTACCGCCCCACCTTTTTTTCTGAGAGATTAAGGGAGAAGCACAATGAAGCGCTCGTATACTCTCAGTATTGAGCTAATGAAGCCGATCACTAGGCCAGCTGGGACAGACGTGTAAATCAGGAGGAGGCACTCAAATTTACAAGAACTACTGCAGAAACCTCACAGAGAGCCAAATCCAATACACAAAATCAATGCGCTCCCTCAGACGCTGAGCATCCTGTACAATCAGCACTAAAACACACACAGATTCACAACCCCGGAATAACTGAGGATACAAATGACTGTAAAACAGCGGACAGCAACAGTTCATCATCTACAGAGAGCAGATCTAATGAGGCGCCGCCACAATCAAACAAACTAAAGTCAGGCTAAACTGTGTTGTAAGTGTGCTATGCTGAGAGAAATGCGTCAATCTCAATTTCTCAAATAACCACAAAAATGTTAAACACTGATTAGTTTTCCAAAATCAATTAAACAATGTACTTGAAGAAAAAGTCCTGTCGGTCCATATATCAGCACAAGACCACAGGTTCACATTGAAATTAGGCTTTTTACTTTTATATAAATACTTCTTCGATAAGGGGTGTAGCAACCTTAGGGTTTTTTTTTTACTTTATTTTTTCTGGGAACTGAGCCATTTCTAGTTCTATGGTCAGAAACGACTCTGATTAGATGATAATGTTGGTCATAACCATACTTTAAGAGCTTTGTTTTGCTTAGTCGTAGTGTTATGTAAAACTAACGTTAAAAAAGGACAAACTGAAACACTTGTCGAATGTCTACGTATATTGGAAACTTTAATCTAATAAGCAAATGCACAAATATAGCTAATCGGCTAAGACTACTTGGCCTGTCATGTCTCCTAATTAATATCTGTTTAAATGTAAGTCAGCATATTTCTTTCACAATATCACAAACACCAATCCATTCGGCGAACACTATCATCACATTTAGCAAACACGTTCATCCAGAGATTTACACATCAGGAACTTCCAAGAAATTCATCATACAGGCCAGTAATAGCTCACAATAAGTTAAAAGCATAAACTAGATTAGCTCATAAAACAGAACACTTTCCAAGACACAACGTGCATAGAAACTCTGAACTTTACATGCATTCATTAAAAAAAAGATTATATATATATAATATAAAGTATTTTTTTTTCATTAATTGAATTACTTATACAATTTTTTTATTTCAGCTACTTGCTAGTACAACATTTCTAATTTCTCAACTTTTATTGCAATAACAATCATTAAGAAAAATATACAGACATATATAAAAACATAAAAATGACGGACACAACAATACTGAAAAATACAAATGGAAATTATAAAAAAAACCTTTAAAATATTTTTTAAATATTAATAAAAACCATAATGGATTATCAATGACACTTAAATAGCTAAAATAACACTGTTAAGGTTTCTTGATTTATGAGTAAAATTAGATCTGCGATTACTTGAAAAAACTCATATTTTAAATTACAAGTTACTATACCTTAAATATTAATTTAGTTTATTCTGCTTAAAAAAATGAGAGCTGCTAACAGAGACTATAACTACAAAGATGTGAGTTTATATACTTCACAAATCAGACAACTGTTGTTGTTGTGCATGTGTAAAAACCTTAATCTTTAAAGCACACAATGGTTTCATATCTCACAAATGAGGTGTTAATGTGTGTAGAAAAAAAGTGACCTTATTTTACTCTTTGAAAAATAGAAATCTCCAATTCTAAAGACCCAGAGGACATTCCTAAGGGAAGCAGTGCTGAATTAGTCTTCTGGGTTTGCTGACAAATTGACGTCATGACTGAACAGCTCCATTGTAAGGGTCAGGATGGAAAAAGACCATAAAAAATTAATTTACGACTCTTTTCAGAGCAAGAAACCTTGACTGGTGTTATAAGTGAACTTAGAATGTGACACTTTTAAGACTTCTGGTTTACTGCCCCCATATTTACATTCACAAACCAGCATCATATTTTACTCTTTGCTTTGGGTTTCAGTCTATTCAAATACTTCACAGTTTCTCTCTAAACACACACACACACACACACTCTTGTGAGCTTCTGAATCTCTCTCTCGCTCTCGGTCGGTCTGTCTTCTCCAGTTTCTCTCCAGATTCATCAAATGAAATGCTTTCAGAGTCGGTAACTCCTCCGTCTGCCAGAGGAGCGTTCCCAGAGTTTGGAGCCAGAGCGGCTGGACGGAGAGGCACATCTGTCTCAAACACAACCACCAACGCCACCCACATGCTGGGAGACCGGCGGAGAGACGGCTGCCCATCTGGAGCTGCAGATGAGCCCATACACTCACAGAAACAACTACCACTAAACCACAGACCCAGGAGAAAACATACTGTGTGTCGTTCCTCCTCATCCCCTTAATTCACTGTAAACCATGGCTTCACGGGGTTTATTGCTTTTATAAAACGGTCATTTACCTAGTAAGGTTCCAAAGAATAAAACAGATCAGTGTAGTGATATTAATAAAAACAGTATTCTTCCAACAAACAATGTAGTTCCTCAGAAACAGCTGTGGTTCCAACGAAGTGTTTGCTGAGCAACACACAGAAGTAAACAAAGGAGTATATTTGAAGAGTAACCGCATCGAATGTGGCTCAGCCAATCAGAATCAAGGACCGGAACTCTCTGTTTTAGAATCCTCAATGCAATGTGAACAAAAGGATCATTTTAACTGCATTTCATTCATGCTGACTGTAATAATAATAGCATTTTTAAAGTATTACGGTGATGACAAAAACAACTACCGGTAATTAAAACACAAAAAATTTCTAGGAGAATGTGCTGAATTTTAATTAATGAAGTAATGTCACAATGTGAAAGATACTGGTTCGGCATATAAGCTTAATTGTTAAAGCAATATATTATTATTGAATATTATTATTATTATAAATTATTTTGATGATAAATATGAAATGGATAGTTTACCCGTTCCAAACTCGTAGGACCTCCGTTCATCTTCAGAACACAAATTAAGATATCTTTGATGAAATCCGAGAGCTCTCTGACCCTCCATAGACAGCAACACAACTGAATGTTCCCAGGTCCAGTAACAAGGTAAGGACATCAGTAAAACAGTCCATGTGTCATCAGTGGCTCAACTTCAATTTTGTAATGCTACGAGAATACTTTTTGTGCACAAAGAAAACCAAAATGACAATTTATTAATCAATTCTTCTCCTCGAGTTACTGTCTTCCATCATTTTGGAGAGTACCACGACACATGCGCGCACTTTCTCCTGAACGTGAACTAAATTACGTTCATTTTACAGTACAGTATTACAATAATGAGAATTTAATAAATATATAACTAAAATTTTCAAAAATTGTAAGACTAGGCTAAAAAATGTATATCTCTTAATTGTTTTCTTTTCTTTTTTTTTGGCCGAAGTAGAGGAGCAGGGCATGTGGGATGTTGAAGAATGATTTTGATCAGTGGTGAGCTGCTCTTAGAGCGTGTGCGTGAGGTTTGCTGGTGCAGGGATTTGCTTGTGGCTATAACCTTGGCATAAATCTGTGTGAGCCCTACAGGCTTATGTTAAAGAGGATGAGGGCTGCTGCAGACCTTTGGCCTACTTCAGGACTGGTAGAGCGAGGAGAGAGAGAGAGAGAGAGAGAGAGAGAGAGAGAGAGAGAGAGAGAGAGAGAGTGCTGTAGAAACACCTTCACCTGCCACTTCTGATAACTTCTGCACGTCACGAGAGTTATCAAATTACTGTTTTCAGACAGGTTTCCCAATGTCAGACCGCTTTAAACAAACTGATTAAAGCGACAGAAAGGCAATACTTTAATTGTGATGTCATTTTTTACTAATGATAGACCATTTAGAAATATATATCAGTAATATCTCAATTAGTTACAGCTAATGAAAAACACATCAGCTGACCACTGATTATATATCTATATATATATATATATATATATATGTACTGAAAAAATTAAACACTTCCTCAAGTTATATATACCATAGTAAACACACACTGGTGAAACTCTCTAATGCAGCACGTCAGATAGACTGGTCTTTAATGGCATTAGTGTTATTCTGGCGTCAGACTCTGTAACCTTGAGCAGTGAAGCATTCAGACATCTTTAAAAAGATCTGTATAGTGGCTAATCTGAACAAGCATCTGACCGAATCCAGACCAATGAGAGAACATTACTGCCCTCACCTGTGACCCCACCAAACAGTGTTCTTCTTACGATCTAGACTCTTTATCCATCGATCTGTCTCTAGACAACGGCAAACACTGAAGCTCTCCAGAGTTCGGTCTGTGGTGTTTAAGGTGTGAGTGGATGAGCTGATCACAACAAGAGCTTCTCCCACTTTGCTAAAAAGCCAATTACCATCAAGATTCAAACAAACCAGCCACAGAATCATGATGAAGTGTTAGGAGGAGAAAAAGAAAGGTCTACAGGACGTGTTTAATGTACTTTTAAGCACATTTATGAAAGAATCCTTACAGAAGAGTTTAAACACCACTTACAGGACAAATGAGGATTTGAGTAGATCATTAGAAACGTCTGACACTTAAAATAATTAATTATTGATACATGATTAAATAAGTAATGTATGAAAACTCTGAACATTTAATTGTTCTAATTGTACAAATCTACCCAAGGAGAACTGTTCATTCATCAGATGTCAATGTCAATGCCATGCAGGTTCTCCAAGCTCTATAGGACTAAAGAATTATTAAAATTATTACAGCATGTTTGCATGAAAAGCACAAGGCATACACTACTGTTTAAACGTTTGGAGAGGAGGTCAGTCATATTTTAATTAGAATAAAGTAATTTACAATGTTATAAAGGACTTCTAATTCAAATACAAGCTGTTCTTTCAAACTTTCTATTCATCTGTGAATCCTGAAAAATAAAATGTATCAAGGTTTCCACAAAAAATATTGAGCAGCACAACTGTGTTCAAGATTGATAATAATCAGAAATGTTTCTTGAGCAGTAAATCGTCATATTTTCATGATTTCTGAAGATCATGTGACACTGAAGACTGGAGGAATGATGCTGAAAATACAGTTTTGATCAATTAATGTAAACATATACTCACATAGAAAACAGTTATTTTAAATCGTAGTAATATTTCAAAATTTTTCTGTTTCTGTTTCTATTTTGGTCAAATAAATGCAGATGCATAAAAAAAGTCTTAAAACAACAACAAAAAACTTTTGAACCGTAAATGTATATATAGATCCTTTCTTACTGACATGTGATGTGTAACGTGATTCATAACTCAAAATTAATCTTGCTCAAATTACATCATATACAGAATATTGAGTAACCAGTAAAAACTGTAAAAATGGTGTTTAGGTTTGGGAACTGTCTATAGGATATACTGAGGCCTTCGTCTTTGTTCTGCACAATAATACTGGACCTCAGTTATTATGAGCAGATTGTAACACCAGACCAACATCAGTGGTTACAGTTTATTTTAAGGTTACAGTGTAATTATACATTTAAGTACTGAGTAATATTAATCATCTACATGTACGGGTTTGGGTTACGTTTATATGTTATTACATGGTTATTACGCATAATGTATCGTTATTATAATAGTAAGTTACACGTGTAACAAGGACGCCTTTAAATAAAGTGTTACCACATCCGTTACAATGTAACGCATTTCAGCACACGGCTGTAACAAGCATCTTTAGATTAATCCGACACAACCTGAATTACTCATAATCCATGAGCAATGCTGCAGTTTGTGACATAAAACCAGACGGGATTTAAAGCAGAAACATGGACCCACCTGAGGAGCACGAGACGAGGAATATAGCCAAGGCCAGTTTGGTGTCTGTCCTCATTTTCAGCGCAGATTCTTGTACTGCAATAAATCCCAGCAACACCCGAGCTGATAATCCACTCCCTCTAAAATTAATGTTTTAATATTGCCAAAAGCATTTATTTGTGAGCAAACAGGACCGGATCAATGTTTAAGTCTGTAAGAGAGGTTTAGTGTTTGAGAGATTTGACAAATCCTCAGTGTGGAGGTCAGTGCGTGTGTTTCTGTTTGCATAGATGAAATATCAAACATTAATACAATCATATTGCATTAGAAAGTGACAGCGGCCTGTCCTGAAACTTATGCATTATTATTGATCAGTATCGATATAGAAACAGCGATCATTTTGAGTGCATGGGGAAAATTCCTATTCATGGTTCAGTCAAGTTCAAAAACTTCCCGATGTGATCTTCTCGTTCTTTTAAAAATACTTTGAATAAATCATAATCATGATCTTCATTCCAGAACTCACGGATATAAATCCAGTTTAAGAGATCCGAAACAGCAGCTAAAAGAGATCAAATAAACAGCGTTTTATAGTGTCGGATAAAATGCATTCCTCCGTAAAATCCTTTTTTCGTCCGAATGATCCCAGATCAGTCACAGATCAGAAGAAAGCAGTTCCATTTCTCTGTGTTTAAATGCTGGAATAAAGCCTCGGAGGCGTCCATATTTTCTCTCATGTGTCCTGAACACAACATGGCGAACAGCACTGAGTGTTTTGGTTTTTTCCTCTCCTCCACTCCTCCTCTTTTCCCCATTCCTCCTTCTCTTTTCCAGACTATAAATGAACAGCAGTATTTCGTGCTGGGGATTGTTAAGGCGGTTCTTCCTGTAGGGGGCGCTGCGCGGCCCAAAAGCAGCTTTTGCCTTTACACAACATTCAAATCTTGAAATAGTTTTTGTGTTAATACAAATATATGAAAACTTAAAAGTGTAATCTTTATTATAAGTTATTTTCAAGGATTTGTTGGTGGCATGCACATTAAAATTTAAACGCCATCTTAACTGTAAAATTATTTATTTTTAAACTATCTAGTAATCGCAAACGATTCTGATTGGTTAAACCATATCCGCGATGTGAAAAGTAACACATGTCGTGTGACAGCACTGTCCGCTTCAGCAGTGGTTTTAACAGGTTACACGTAAATAACGATACTGAAAATACTTAAAACAGGCAGTAAACCTAAAATACAAAGTGAATAAATTAAACAAGACAAATATTATTCACACCTAGTTAGTCCCACCCATTTTAATATCAAATGTTTCGTGCCATTCTACTGGTTTCCTCTATTTCCAAGCTTCCACAAGAAACACTGAAAACAGTAATTTGATTGACAGCTCGAATGGAAAGAAAGGAGGTTTGCGCCAGCTCGTATTACTACAAGCCCCGCCCTCGGCCCGATGACGGAATGTTATGGACAGCTCAGCTGTCCAATGGAGGAACGCTTGTAAATAGTTCACACCAATCAGAGCAAAGAGTTATCTGGTGACCCGGGACTTGTCAGGAGGGGCGAAAAATCAGACATTTTTTTTTTTTTTCCAGTTCAGATTTATTGGCAGTAGCCACACCATTGCGAAAGCACTGTAGAGCATTTTAAAACAATCCAACATTTTACTTTTAAATGTAATTTGATTATAAAGAAGTATCTTATACTATAAATGGAAACATTGTGCTGCTAATGGTGTTTATTTCACAAATGTATGTATTTATAAACTTGGTAGGTTAATATTTCTGAATAAACATGCAACTGGAGATGTGGACTACTGATTTTATTTGATTTATAAACCCATTATCAATCAAATGAATCATAATTCATGTTTATTTAATCATTAATACAATAGCAGATTTATCAATACATAATTTGCTTCCAGTAATGGTTCCAAGGTTCGAAAGAATTATTTTTTTATCAATAAATATTCAATCATTATTATAAAATACAATATTTTTTGTTGTTGTTGAGTATAACAAGCGATGATCAACAGAGAGCATTTCACAACAGATATTTCTTCAGTAATGATAAGAATTGTTAAAGAATGCTTTTCTTTAAAGGTTCGCCCGGAATATTAATCATTCAGTTCACACAAACTGAAGAGAAATGCCTTGGAGTCAAGTGTAAGGCAAGTGAATGAGGGCTGACTGTGTCAAAATTACAAAGAGAAATAAATAACACCGTTCAAAAGTGGTCATGCAACTCAAGCATGATTTGACCTCAGAAGACTTGGAATATAGTCCATTTTATTGCATGTAAAAGATCAAATCAAAAATAGTCTACGCTATGTTGCTTCAACAGAGGAAAGAAAACCATACAGGTTTAAACATGATGGTGACTAAATGATTTCAGACTGATAATTTCTGGTAATCCTTTAACAATGAATATTAGATGGTAACAACAGCTTCAATAAAAAATGATCTAGACTTGTTTTAAGTATATTTTAGGCAGATATTTGGATATGATACAAGCAAGTATGAAGTAAGTCTATTATTGGTGAAAGCCTGAGTTATTAAGGGCACACATATATATATATATATATATATATATATATATATATATATATATATATATATATATATATATATATATATATATATATATATATGGTATAAATACACCATATAGACACACTTGACTGAATTGATGTATTTTTAAAATGATCTTAAATGCCTTATAATGTAATGCATCTGCTTAAATGCTTAAAATATAGAGTTGAATATAAATTGCATAAATGAATGACTAATGTGAATTTATTTACAAAAATAACATTTCAGTAGATTAATTTGAATTAATAAATTATAAAATTATAATTTTAATAATAAATTATAAAATTATAATTTTAATAATAAACAGGTTTTTTTAATAAAAAGAAAACTCCTTATACAACAATCAAAACATAAGATTAGCCTAATAAATGATTTTATGTGGATGTTTGTCTGTTTTCTTTTAGTGGTGTAATAAAACCAGCTGCCAGAAGCCTTTGGCCCTGACTGGAGATATTTCTGGGAGGACTATATATGACCAGCATCACTGCGCTGACAGACAGACAGGACTAGGTTTATTTCTGCTGTGAGTTTGTGTTTAATGGCGCAGGGTTTTGAACGACACTCCTGAAGTCAATGAGGTTAAATAGTTCACAGCTGATTTTGATGGATGGTGTGTGTCGGGCGCTAAATCGCAAACACACACACACTTAGTGATCTTCATTTATCCCTCACAGGAGGTCTGGCGCTCTTAACACTAAGACCACTGGCATGCTGTATTGTCAGTGGAGATTTGTCATGTACTTCTGCTGTGCAGTTATAGGAGTGTTTTCATGAAGGTCATGAATCTCTCCATCTCTGTAGGATTAAACGACTGAAAGGTGAATAAAGGACTGCATGCAATACTCTACATGTCTGCTGCGTGTTTACTGTTCACTCATGAATCTAGCAGACTGGTCAACATGGCTGTAAAACTAACAATACACACATGGAAAACAAATATAGTTGGTGAAAAGTCCCGAAGATATCAGGTCGGATCAATTTAAGTGGCAAAATGTTTTGTTTTCTTGGAGCTGAATATAGGAAATGACAATAACTTTTTTGCATTGGAAGATTTTACCTTTAATTTCTCTATGGCCAGGATTAGTTTGTCTGATGCTTAATGTCTTTCTTGATTTTTTCACCTTACTTCACTTCAACAGAAATTTTAGTTTAAATGAAAAAATATTAAGTTGATGTATGATCAACACTGACACCCATCAAAATAATATTTAAAAGGTTTCATAGAGTTTTTATATTGCAACCATGTATTTAGCGCACACTTGTGATGAGATGAGGAGCTGAAGGAGAGGGTTCAGGAGCGAGTTCATTTAATCCAGTCAGTCGTTACGCAAGAGTATATAAACAGCTGCTGACCTCACCACTGTGACTGGACTTCCAGCATCCCTCCATCACCTCATCCGTTCATCACACACTTCATTTAGGAAGTGTTTAAGTGGCTTTTAGTGCTGGAGTCAAACTCACGCTCAAGCCTTTCGTCTCTGTTTACCTTCATCTTGCTTCAACATGCTTCAAAATACCTTCAACATGCAAATTTCTGAAACCGTCAGCTCCGATCATAAGTGACATGAACAATTTTGTCATGAAATAGCATGCAGAAAATGTTTATTACCCATCAGACCCTGACAGATGGGAACAGTGTGTGGGGAGACCAGTTTGAGAACAGTTGGTGCTGCTATTGCCAAAAAAATTGCACAATGCAGCGTTGAACAAATATTTTTACTGTTTTCAATATGTGACAGATCAAGGATTTTGTTATTAGAGTCAATTAAAATGCTATTGAGTGGTAATCAAATCATCATAGATCCGGACAGAGACAGAAAGTGAGGTGAACAGAAACTGTAAAGATTTGTTGCTCAGATGTTGCTCTTTCAG